>NC_073694.1:57693005-57737958 GCF_029784165.1 Wyeomyia smithii
TGAGTGCCGATCGCTGCCTGATGTCGATCGCGGTTCCTTTCGCTCGCCGGTGCAGAGGTTGGGCTTTTGCATAACTGTGTACCCTGGAAAGCGTTGTAGATGATGTCATGTTTATGTAGGTTGATCGTAAAATAATGCGCGGTCTGTTTTAAATGACGTTGACTAGCAGAGGAGTAATTAAAAAAACACAACCCAATTGGCATTTGAAAACCAAACCTATTATGACAGCACGGGATCGAGATCGACATGACTGCCTTATCTTGATGGTGATTTTTTTAGTAAGGATTTGATTTGCAGCAAAACACGAGATTCCTCATCAAGCAAATGTGAGTGTGTTGGATGCGTGCTTGAGATCAGTATTCTTATTTTATTCGATTTTTCTATCTCACTAATAATTAGAACCAGTAGTTATAGGTACTAATCGTAGCCAAATCTGTCCTCAGTAAGCAACGACTAACAATTGGATTTTTCTTCTCTTTATATTTGATTGCTACTGCCAAATACAAAAAAACCGTGATTTGAAATCTTACCCGTCTTACGTCTTACGTCTTCGCCTCGCAACATTATACCAAAACAAAAAAAAAAACAAAAAATGCAAACTAAACCAAAGTTTTTCCACCAAAAAGACAGCGACTTCTAGCAGGTATTTTTTACTCGTTACTGAGATAACCATTTTCTCCAAATACCATTTATCTGGGCCTGCTATGTGTAGTACCACATACAAAGCACACACACAAACCTACACTAGTAAACACCTGCAAAGTTACTACTCGAATAGGCAATGATTGTTGCATTTGTTCGCTCATTGTTTTTTTCTTTTACAAACGGTCATCTAATCCATTTTAATCTAGCCTAGTACTAGCATGGCACGTCACTAATCTAATCTAGATATTCGATCCCAGCCAGTTAACTTACCCCCCATTAGAAAGTTCATCCGTTGTTGATATATTTAATTGAATCCGACCACGCATCACAAACCGGGCATGGTTAAGTTTAATATTTGTTGTTTTCATTACATCATCACTGTCGTCATCTTAGTTGTGTTTTTTCTTCTGCGCAGCCTCATCATCGATTCTACTCTTCGGAGTACACACGGATTGTACTTTACTCAAAGTAATGTAGGAAAACTATTTGGTGTTAAAAAATTATACAAAACAAGCGTTTTTACGCGGTAATAAACCTAGCATGCAATAATTGCCCTGACATTCAGATAAACAATAAATACTCCGTTAGTTAAACTTAACGTCTATTTGATTTGGTCAGCCCACGTCTCCGCATTTGCTTCTTCATACGAGCTGTACGTTAGTGTCAAGTTGAAAGGCTAATATTTATTCTCGTCGTCTCGTGTTGATGGGTTTTAAGTCGTAAGAACTCGAACGTTAACGTTACTGCTTGTTTCCTCTGAAACTACAGTAAGGCTGAGCATTGCATTATGCCACAGCGGAGACTTGATTTGGTTTGAAACGTCATCGAACCCTGCAGGACTAGCGATTTGTTTACCAGTTGATGTATTATGTGATTAAATAGAAGAAATTTGTTTGACGCTTAGGCTGTTATATTTATTTTTTATCGCTGTATTTTCTCCTGAAAAAAATAAATAAAAACTTGAATTGTCTCACAGTTGGTATGAAAGTTTAAAATATTTTCCAAATTTCTATGTGTATTTTAAAATCTGAATTAAATTGATAACATTGAATTTTCTTAGTCCAGTTTAACAAGTTAGTCAATAAAATATTTACAGTTTTGAAAGGGTTGACACATCGCACCACGTCTACGTTTGGTTTTCGCCCAAAAAAAAAACTGTCAAATATCAACAGGTAAATTGTTTAATTGTGTTGTAATGTGAGGGGTATATATCTTTGTTCGAAAAAAAGGAGGAATGTTTGGATTTTAGCGGTTTGTTACTACATCTAAATAAATTAAGTAGTTTTGAGTTATTCCGTGTGCGTGAACGATTATTTTTATAAATATTTTATTATTGATATTTTAGTCGAAACAAAACTTTATGCATTAAAAGAGCTTGCTCAAGACTTACCTTACCAGTCAGTGTCCCTTGCTGTTCGAAGAAGTCGTCTCCATTCAACTCGGTCCATGGCTGCAGCTCGCCAGCCATGTCGTCTGCGGAGGCCCCGCAGGTCGTCTTCCACTTGATCGAGCCACCTTGCTCGCTGCGCGCCCCGTCGCCTTGTTCCAGTCAGGTTGTTATCAAGAACCATTTTCACCGGGTTGTCATCCGACATCCTAACGACATGCCCAGCCCACCGCGTTGGTCCTCCACGAGCATAGTCCAGGTTTCGTGGCCGCAGAGGACTACCGGTCTGATCAATGTTTTGTAGATGGTTAACTTCGTGCGGCGGCGGATTTTATTCGAGCGGAGCGTCCTCCGGAGTTCAAAGTAGGCACGATTTCCTGCCATAAGGCGTCGACGAATTTCTCTGTTGGTGTCGTTTTCAGCAGTCACCAGTGAGCCCAGGTACACGAACTCGTCTACCACCTCGATTTCATCACCGCTAATATGAATTCGTGGCGAGAGGTTAACACTGTTTTCTCTGGAACCTCTTCCTCTCATGTACTTGGTCTTCGAAGCGTTTATGGCCAGTCCAATTCGTCCGGCTTCAGCCTTCAGTCTGATGTACGTCTCCGTCATCTTTTCAAGGGTTCATGCTACAATATCAATGTCATCGGCGAAGCCAAAGAGCTGAACAAACCTTCTAAAAATCATGCCACTCGTGTCGATACCAGCCCTACGTATCACACCTTCCAAAGCGATGATGAATAGCAAGCACGATAATCCATCACCTTGCCGTAACCCTCTTCGAGATTCGAAGGGACTCGAGAGTGTCCCCGAAACTCGTACTACGCACATCACCTGATCCATCGTCGACTTGACCAACTGTGTCAGTTTATCCGGAAAGCTGTAATCGTGCATAATCTACCATAGCTGGTCTCGAATGCCGATTCAAAATCGATGAACAAGTGATGTGTGGGCACACTATACTCACGGCACTTCTGTAGGACCTGCCGTACCGCGAATATTTGGTCCGTGGTGGCGCGGGCACCCATCAATCCCGCTTGGTATTACCCCACGAATTCCCTTGCAAACGGTGATAGTCGACGGCACCTTGTAGGCGGCGTTCAACAACGTGCTTGCACGGTAGTTGCAACAATCCAACTTGTCGCCTTTTTTGTAGATGGGGCACACTGTACCCTCCATCCACGCGCTTAGTAGCCAGTAATTCACCACCGTGTTTTAACAGCTCGCTGGGGAGTTGGTCAGCTCCAGCGGCTTTATTGTTTTTCAGCCGGCCGATCTCCTCTCTAACCTCCTGGAGGTCAGGGGCTGGGATTCTGTCGTCATCTGCGCGTACACCGAGATCTACTACCACTCCGTCGTCGTCCTCTGCTACATCGCCATTAAGGTGCTCACCGTAGTACAGCTTCCACCTGTCAATTACATCACACTTGTTCGTGAGAAGGTTGCCGCCCAGGTTCCTGCACTTGTCGGCTTGTAGCACATAGCCTTTGCGGGAACAGTTCAGCTTCTCGTAGAACTTTCGTGTGTCATTCGCACGGTACAGTTCCTCCATCGCCTCGCGATCTCGATCTTCCTCCTGGCGCTTCTTTTTCCGTAAGACCGAGTTTTGCCTGTTCCGTGCGCGTCGGTAGCGCTCCACGTTCGCCCTCGTTTGATGTTGCAGCATTCTCGGTCGTGCTGCATTCTTCTCTTCCACTAACTGTTTGCACTCGTCGTCAAACCACTCGTTTCTCCTGTTCCGAGCCATAGTACCAAGCGCCGTTACAGCAGTACTACCTATGGCTGATCGAATGTCCCTCCAGCCATCTTCAAGAGTAGCTGCGCCAAGCTGCTCTTCCGTTGGTAATGCTGCTTCCAGCTGCTGCGCGTACTCCCGTGCAACCTCGACGTCCCGTAGTTGCCCGATGTTTGGTCGCGGCGGGCGACTTTGACGCGTGTTTCGCACCGTCGAAAGTTTTGAGCGCATGCATACTGCAACGAGGTAATGGTCCGAATCAATATTCGCACTGCGGTAGGTGCGAACGTTGATGACATCAGAGAAGAATTTACCATCGATTAGAACGTGGTCGATTTGATTCTCCACTTGTAAACCAGGTGATCTCCAGGTGGCTTTGTGGATGTCTTTGCGGAGGAAGAAGGTACTTCTGACTACCACACCGCGGGAGGCTGCAAAGTTCACACATCGTTGGCCGTTATCATTTGATGCGGCGTGCAGGCTATTCGGCCCTATCACCGGTCTGTACATTGCCTCCCGTCCTATCTGAGCGTTCATATCACCGATGACGATCTTAACGTCCCGTTGCTTGCTCAAGAACTGACAACATTAAGGTGAAACCTCATTGAATCCAAAAATAGCCGACTTCGAGTCAGAATTTTCAAAAGCACAAGACTCGGAAATACGCATTGCGTTCCCTATGAAAATTCTATTTTATGTTTGCTTCACCACAGCCCACATAAAATAGCATTTTCACAGGGAACGCATTGACTATTTCCGAGTCTTGTGCTTTCGAAAATTCGAAGTGGTGACTCGAAGTCGGCCATTTTTGGATTCAATGAGGTTTCACCTTAACACTGATAATTTAAAAACAAAGATGAAAAAACTACTGAGGTAGTCAAACATTTGGGATCCCGTAACCTTAACAGGGCGCACTTTGAAACGCTATAACGTTCTACCTATTGCAATCTCTGTAAAATTTGGGACAATTGTTACTGATCAATTTGTGTAATGTTATTAGGTACGCAACCAAGTTCTCATTTTTTTTAAATAACAATCGGACGGCGTAATATCTGTGGAGTATAGAGGACGATGTGGTGCTTCCCTTTTAAGTGTTTCTAAAATTTTACGACTCTGTCAGCATGAGACAGGTCTGAAAGTTTTTGGCCCTCCTTTACGAGGATAGTAGTCAACATCGAAACCTCCGTGTTTAAAGCGACGTAATTAATCAAATCACGTTGTTTCAATTAGAGCAGCATTTTTGTAAACTTTTTTCAACTCTCGATGCGCTTCAGGTGCCGTTATCTTTGGATGAAATGAGCAAAGTAACACTTCCCGCAAATGACTACAGTTCGGCAGAAATACAGACATTCTTACACAACTAGAAGTACATAAGTCAAAGCGGTTTGTTTACCATATGTCTCAGCATGATTCACCACGTTCTAGATATATCAAAGTCGTCCAGCACTTATGTGCCGCTGGCATCGGCTATTGACAAATAGCGAGAACTTAGTTGCCTTCCAATATTTTACTTTTCGTGATTTCAAATTATACGATTGTCGTTTCGTAATTCATGATTTTTTATTACATTTTTTCATTACAGGGTGTCATCGTGAAAGTGATACACTTTATTTGTGACATAAATTTAAAACAGATGAATGTTTTTTCTGAAGTTCCTTTTTTGTCACACGCTATATTTTGATGCAAAAATTTAAATGTCTCCTACTGCAGGTTCCTCTGGGGACTTCCGAATGAAAAATAGCCATTCCTCGATTAGTACTTGACCGACTCCGGATCCTGATGAACCATTCGGTTCAGAAATGGTTTTGTCATCTATGCCAATGATGCAAATAAGCATTTTTATAAGGTAACCCATTACCAAATCCATCCAAAAATTAGTAGGTTTGACATGCCTACCGGAACTCAGGAACATTTCCTACATCCGGTGACCTAGGCCACATTTGTAATCAGAAAATAAAACTTTGAAAGTTTTTCAGTTTAATGGTGTTCGAATTATTGAATTCGAATAATATTTGGCAGAGCTACAGCATTTCAAATTTCATCAAAATTTTGCCTATCCTACTTATTTTGACTATCCCCTGTATGTGCAAACTTAAATTCGGTAGCACTTCAACTCCTCTTTTGCACAAAATTTTAAACATATTAAATACAAGTAATGCAACAAATAACCTTATGTAGCTCTACGTCAACCTTGCGGTCGTGGCTTTGCATGCAGCCCTTGTGATTTTTTTACCTGGTTTCTGCTTGAGGACAATCGTGCCAAACAAATAATCTGCTCAAATTCAAATGTGACAGCTTCCTTCTGATCTGTATGTTGCTCATTCTAGCAAGATGCAAAATTATGATTTGTTCTCTACCGGAATCAATTGTAGTTTTCTTCCAAAAAAAGTGAAACACTGCCTTTATCAGTTACAAGTGAACTATAAACATGTGTCGCGATCAAAGCAAACAGAGCTGATTAACAGGGTAAGTTTCCCGGTGCAAAAAGAAGCACTCAAATGTGTGTATCACTTTCACGGTGGCACCCTGTACCCTTTTACTTCAGGAGAATCATTGCATAACTTTCTGATTTTAAATTTCTGGATTTCATCTGCTTTTCTGCGATACTATATGGGTCATTCCATACGAAGTGTACATGCCACTTGGACACGACCATCACAGATTTTGCTCAAAGTTGGGAGAAATATTCATCTACCGTTTTTGGAAAAATCCCAAATTTGGTGTCGATTGGAATACCCCCCGCTCTGTGGGATCCCCCTGTTTATTGCAAAGTCACGCATTTTTTGTTCAAAATCTCTTTTTTCTTTTTCTTACAATTCATAGACGTAAGATGTCCGAAAAATACTGATAAATGATTTTTGAAGTAAATAAACCAAGGAATTCAGAAAAAATATAAGTTTTGACCGGAAGTGTTGCCAGATAAATTATTTTTGTATTGGAAAACTAAATTTACATTTTTCGGCAAATGCAGCCATTTTTATTTTAAATTTAATGATTTCATCGTGTTCCTTGAAAAATTTCACAAAGGAAACAACTATCATTTCGAGGTAGTATGAGCCAATCTCGAGATATAACATTTTTACGAAAATAGTTCTGAATTTCGTAATTAATTTTTCGTAAAAATGTTATATCTTAAGATTGGCTCATATTACCACGGGGTGATAAGTGCTTCTTACGTAAAATTTTCCGAGAAATACGATAAAAACCATAAAATTTAAAATAAAATTAGCTGCATTGGCCGAAAAATGCAAATTTAATTTTAAAATACAAAAATAATCTATCTGGCAACACTTCCGGTCAAAAATAATATTTTTTCTAGATTCCTTGGTTCATTTTCTTCAAAATTCATCTATCACTATTTCTCGGGTGTCTTATGTCTATAAATTGTAAAAAAAAAATAATTACGAAGTTTACAACTTTTTTCGTAAAATGTTATATCTCGAGATTGGCTTATATTACCTCGAGATGATAGTTGTTTCTTATGTGAAATTTTCCAAGGAGCACGATGAAATTATCAAATTTAAAATAAAAATGGCTGCATTTGCCGAAAAATGTAAATTTAGTTTTCAATTACAAAAATAATTTATTTGGCAATACCTCCGGTCAAAACTTATATTTTTTCTTGATTCCTTGGTTTATTTTCTTCAAAAATCATCTATCAGTATTTTTCGGACATCTTACGTCTTTGAATTGTAAGAAAAAGCAAAAAGAGATTTTGAACAAAAAACAGGAGGGTTGTATGCAAAGCCACGACCGCAAGGTTGAAGTAGAATACTTTTACAAGAAAGATAACCCGTGCTGCTTGCGTGTCATTCATTTTTTCTAGTAAATAAACGTTGACTAATCAGATCAATTGAATTTTGCGCTTCAACAAGGATTGACCATTTTCAATTATATAGTAAGTTGCTTGTCATGGTTGGGGCTTGACAATTTTTAAATTTTGAGATGAAACTTTTTCGGATGCCGTGCTCATGACTGAAAGAAAAGATAATTCAGTACGTTTTGAGACACGGAGATGAAGTAAAATTTATAACTTTTACAAATTTTAAAATGTGGATTAACTCATTATAAAATATTAACTCTTCAATCAATTTTTTTTTCGTCCTGAAAAGAACAATTTTTTGTTCATTTTAGTATCGGATAAGATGCCGATCATATCTTTGCGTTATCACTGACAGTGTGAATAAAATATTCCTTGTGATAAAATAAACAGTGAAAAGCTTAATTAACGATGGTTTTCTTACGCGGATTCCGGAATGTACGCTGTTTTTTTTACGCGGATTCCGGAATTTACGCGGTTTTTTTTACGCGGATTCCGGAATTTACGCGGTTTTTTTTACGCGGATTCCGGAATTTACGCGGTTTTTTTTTACGCGGCACGTATCCCCCGCGTAAAAACCTTGATTTTGTCGACCGTACTTGGGAAGCAATCATATAACGACGAATCAGAGGTCGAATTTTTCGTTTTGACAAGGTTTGACTATTTTCAATAGTACAATAGTGTGAATAATAAAATTACAATTGTCTTCTTTTGGGAAGAATCTTAGAAGATTTTCCAATCTATTGCTGCAAGAACGAAGGAAATCCATCGAATACTAACCGATTTATTAGCATTTGAAATTGGACATATTTTCCATTTTTTTCGGTTTTAGATTTTCAATTCACATCCCTATGTAGCCGAATTTCCTGAGAGAAGTATTCTACTTCAAAAATGCGTGACTTTGCAATAAACAGGGGGGTCCCACAGAGCGGGGGGTATTCCAATCGACACCAAATTTGGGATTTTTCCAAAGTGACGGTAGATGAATAATTCTCCCAACTTTGAGCAAAATCTGTGATGGTCGTGTCCTAGTTCGTGCTTTTTCGTGATCACTTCGTATGGAATGACCCATATTATATTAGGAATTAAAATATTCCTTATAAAATATAATGGTGCTATATGATTTTAGTGGTTCTTTCGAATCAAAAGGCTAATAACAAAAAACTTCTTAAATGCATACGTTTTAAAGATATTATGAAAATAAGGCACGAAGAAAATTTTATTTTTGTATGAAAACACGCATATACCATAAGTTATTCGTGGTTCTTCAGCATAAATCATTAATTTATGGAAATAGGTGATTATTATTTACCAACTGACTTTTTGCAAGTAAGCTTGTTATTACTCTCCATGTGTGGAATGAGCGCAATATTTTGCACCAAACTTCTTTATTCTGCTTTGTGCTGTGTTTCTGCCGCTCGCAGAAAAAAATAACACATTTGCTGATTACATCACAGCTCAGCGAAACAAGAGTGGTGAATCAATCTTGTGAAAAAACACAGAATTGTATCGCGCACTGCTGACAGAACTTTTTGTTTTTTTTTTTCAGTTTCAAGATGCAAAGCAACAACGCAATCTACTTTCCTACCTAGATGCTTTGTGTTCTCCCTGAAAAATATATTTCAGATTCCACCGCAGTGGTTTTTTCCAAGCTACTCGGATACACAGGATTCGATGCGGCCTTCAAGCAGTTGTTTTCACAATGCACACTGGGAAAAAATGAACTCAAATTCCCACTAATTAAAAGCCGCTGAGCTGGCAACCTGAAATATAGCATTTCTTATGTAAAATTGGTCAACAAATCGATTGGTGATATTTTCATTCTATGCAGGGCACGGGAAAGGCTCTATATTTCCAAAAATATTCAAAAATTTGAATTTGCTCTATATTTCCAAAAATATTCAATTTTTGAGCCCTGCTCAAAATGAAACCTTCACCAATCGATTTGTTGACCAATTTTACATAAGAAATGCTATATTCCAGGTTGCCAGTCTATCGGCGATTATTTAGTGAAAAACCCGGAATTCACATTCCCACTAAATAATCGGCGCTGGGCTAACAACTTGAAATATAGCATTTCTTATGTAAAATTGATCAACAAATCGATTGAAGATGGTTTCATTTTGGGCAGGGTACGGTAAATGGTCTATTTTGCCCCAAATCACCCTATTTTAGCGTATTTTTGGAAATATAGACCCTTTCACGTACCCTGCACAGAATGAAAATATCAACAATCGATTTTTTGACCAATTTTACATAAGAAATGCTATATTTCAGGTTGCCAGCCCAGCGGCTTCTAATTAGTGGGAATTTGGGTTCATTTTTTTCCAGTGTGCAATGGAAGAAAATCTCCTACACGCTATTGAATCTCTGACGTAAAATGAAAAGCCTGTTTGCGAGGATGGAGATTGGATGAATAATTCTTAAATATTTTTTCATACATAATGTGTAGTGCTTGTAGCTTAGAAACCTTACAAGGAGGTGCTCCAATAAGTACTTGACCTACAAAAAAATACAAACATTATCTTCTGTTAGCTCGCTATACTTGATCCAGCGAGGTTCAAATTTTTTTAATTTCAAGAAATGCGCTTTCTGGAGGCCCGCCAACTAGGTTCCCGTGGCGGTGATAACCTCTTCATTCGATCCAAATTTCTGCTCGGCAAGTGACTTTTTTAAGTAAGAAAACAGCGCGGGATCAAATTTGGAGAATGCGGGGGATTGGGCAGCGGTTCGTCGCCCAGTTCCACTTTTTTCTTCCAAACCACTTTTTTCTTCCTCAAATGAAGCAGTTTGTTCTGTAATTTGGTATCAAATTGGTCTAAAAATTTGAAATAGTAGAACCCTGTAATCGTCCTTCTCTAGGTGGTCGATGTAGGTCACACCATGTGAATCCCAGAAAACGGAGGCTATTACTTTTCCGTACTAGTGAATCTATGTTTCCGCGACGGATTGCGCGATTTCCCCTACAAAACCAAGAACTGAATCGAATTCTTCTGAGGCACAGTAGAAACTACTGCACTGTGAGTTATTTATTTAGATATATACTAGCTAATATTCGATTAGCTAGTGTTCCCCAAATTAAATAATAAGATCATAATCGCTGCAACTTTATTCGAATATTTACATTGAATCGAAGTTTATTTAGCCACAAAACAGTGTTAAAATCGTCCACGCTAGGAATAAATCTGCCTACCGGGCCAGCGAGTGCTCGGGCGGCGTATACACGGCTATCTGTTGTTTATTATTTATTGGCTATTTTTATTATTAGTTCGTGATCTCATCGTTTTCCACCCCCGCACACTGGCTCCGACTGACATCAACCGGTGGTGGTGACCGCGCAGCCAAGTGCGATCTCCCCGCAGTATCAATAAGTGAAAATTAACACTCTGCTTATTTGTGTACTCAAATGCTGCACCGGTCTACTGAGAAGGCTAAACCGTACCGTAGGGGACTCTATTCTAGGATTGCAGACTAAACTGTGGTTTTTAAATTCAAATTAAAATTGATTAATATCTTGAAAACATGCATCAAGTTTAAATCGTTAACAACTGACGTTGCGTTCCACAACAGGCAGTTCAGTATTGGGATTGATACGCCGTACTTGACAATGACAACATAATGAAAAACAGTCATAAAACAGTTGTAGCAAGTGACACTATGCAAACCGCTAGTGGGTATAACACGCAAGGGTATAATCCTATCGGGGGAGTAATCCTGCTAACCGCAGCCGAATGGTTTATTCCCTACCCTTGTGCTTACTTAGTGGTGCCACCTTTTGCTAATAGACTTGATAGGTATCTAATGCACATTTTTTCTATTGCATGTGCTCACTGCTGTTTACCGTCTGGACCTGGCGACGCCGTCGCACGATTGTCAATTATATTCAAATTAGTTCTGTGCCAACAGACGTTCCACTCCGTTCCACAGCGAAGTGACGCTCAACATTGTTCGACGATGGATTGTGGGTGTGTGTTCGACTGTGTTTTTGGCGCTAAGTTTCGTTTTCTTGCTTAACTTGTTCGTTGGACTAATTGCAAATTTTGAATATTTCATGAGCGGAGTATGCATGCAAGGAATGCCGATTTTTTCGGACGGTTTTTATTTTACCACAGTTTTGTGTCCGAGTTTATTATTTTGCCTACGGGTAAAAACACATGACTTGACATTGAAACTTGGCGAGTAATTATTTCGTTAATGAGTTGATGTGGGTCGTTTGGAAGTCTCAACGTTGTTGTCAAATTACAATTTTGTGAATGAGTTAAATAGAAATAAAATTGGAAAACTTCAGGTACAGGTACAGGATTTGTGGAATAATCGATTATTCTAATCAGTCTTTGTCGCTTAACGTATTCAAAACAGTTCTATCGTCCCACAAGGAAGTAATCTCGCACCACTACTGTACATATTAATTCCAACATTTCCAACGGCATTAACATTGAAAGCTAAAAAAAATCCTTTTAAGTTGTGTCAGGAGCTGTCAATTTTTTGAAAGAAAACGTGCTAATATACTTAATTGTTTAATTGCAAGTCAATAGACCCTTTAAAATGCATTCAATCTTTCAACTCATAGTTTTGAACTCGCTTCACCTCTTTCGCTAGATTACTATACACGTTTTCATTATTTTTAATTTGTTCACCTCGAGTTATTATTGTTGATTTCCGCTACGCTGGCGATGCCGCCGCAGATGATGTAACGATGTTAAAAACCGTTCACATTATTTGGTGATGTGATGTGTTGTATTTTCTCTCACTGTTGCGGAACATTATTGCCTGTCGTTTCGGTGAAAATTAATGTAGGGAAAATACGACCTCAATGAGCGGTGTGTCCTTCTCGCGCTAGGGAAGCGACTAGTGAAGATGAATGGGCTTTCATGTTTTGTTTATTTAATTTTGTGGTGAAAGAGATCGAATTTTTAAGGAGCGTTGTAAGTTGAACTTTTCTCATTTTGTTTTCATCCCATTTCAGTGTCGGAATAATTCCTATAACCATAATGTGATGAATATTTTTATTTTTATTCATCATGCATGATACCGAGAGTCTATTCATCAAGAGAAACCTCTGTTTATATGGCACGGCTTTACTGTCAAGCGGCTTTGAATTACAGTTGAAGGAGGTATATCCTAAAATTGAATGGTTTTCAAACAAACTTCAAATGCTAAGGTGTTGCTTGTTCAGACTATATTAAATGCTCATCTTGGAGCATGAGGCATCTACATGATAGAAAAAAAGGCCTAATCGCAGAGACAGAGAGCATAACTGGGCCGAATGCTCAATTGACGTGGGGAAAAGCCTGCTTGAGTAGAATCTACTTATTTTTTCATACACATGAGTACAATTATGAATACGTTATAAAGCGCAAAACTTGAAATTTGAAGCTATAATGATTTTTGAAAAATATTTGATAATTTCTGCAGCTTCAAAAGTCTTAGATAAACTTTATAACACCTTAGTTGAATATTACTTCTAAGTAGTACTCCGTTGCATTGGCAGAGCACTAACAGTGCATTACACTTGAGTTAGATTTGAGTTTGAATCCTGCATAACAACAATTGCATAAAAATCGAATTGCGATGAAATTCGCGCCGCGTCTGCTGCAACAGTTCATTGCATTGTCCTTTGAAAGCATAAATTCGATCTAAAAACAAAACTCATCGCGTCACATCATCGCCTGCATCGTTGGATACATCGTGCACTGCATGCATTGCACGCATTTAAACTCAATCGATCAGAGTGTGCGGTGCAAAAAAAACTCAAACTATCGAGAGGAAGCAGATTCAGGTTGGATTCAAATCTGGAAAAGTGTTACTCAATTCAACTTTGCACGAGTTCATGCCATCACTGGTTTTTTTTTTGTCCGTAACTGTACATACATTGCTATTTGATTCACTTTTTGGCGAGTTTTTCGGCGTCACTGAATTTTCTAAGAACATTATCTCGAGCTTCGTGAAACTAGCCCATAATTCATTTTCACGTACGAAAACGCATCCTCCGGTCTTTAGGCAACTTTCTGGAACGTCTTTTGGCCACTAGATTCTGCTCCAGTGTCCTGTTTGTTTGAAAGATCGGAATCTTCACAAAAATTCGTCTGACCGTCTGTTCTTGCAGGCAGATCAATGGTTACTAACCACGCGGAATTTACATCATTTCGCATAAGAACGGAGCTCAAACAGACACCATATTTATCGACTTAAAAGCAGCGTTCGATCGCGTTGATTATAATTTGCATTTTGCAAATTTGATTGATTTTGATTGAGCGAATGGAAGCTGCACCTCATTTCGTTAGCTGGGTCTTACTTGATAGGTCACCAATTGTCTGAAAAGATTGGAGTCGCTCAATCTAGCTTCCCAATCTTAGCTAATTAGATCTATTCTTTCTGGTGTTCCACAGGGCAGCAACCTTGGTTCACTGCTTTTCTCGTTATTTTCCAACGACGTGTGCACAGTATTTCTGCGAGGGTGTCGACTTCTGTATGCAGATGATTTGAAAATTTATTCTATCGTTCGATATCTGTTAAGAGCTTTAAAAATTTGATGATATTTCCACTGAATGATGTGGAAACAACGAGTTTTGGTTACCAGTACGAACAAAAAATGTTTTGTAATCTCATTTACTCGTAGAAAGAATATGATTAGTTGAAACTACAACATTGGAAAGAAACATGTAGAGAGAGTGTCTATGATCAAAGATCTTGGAGTGCATTTCGATACGATACTTTCTTTTAGGGTCCCGTCTGTATGCGGTATATTGTAGCGGCTCGCTTGTATTGCCACTACCGGAGCAATGCGGAGTACACCTAAAGCATTAGAAGCTATCCTCCATCTACTTCCTTTAAAACAACACGTTCAACTAGAGGTCAAGAAAAGTGCACATAAGCTCAAACGACAAAAGATGATACTAGACGGGGCTAAGATAGGTCACTTGAAAATCTTGAATCTCCTACCTTCTGAACCAGCAACGAACATGAACAGTGATAGGACGGAACCTAAATCAAACTAAAACCGTCTCGCACAGTATGGGATGCGGGAGGACCTAGCGTCCGAAATGGATCGATCAAGTTCTATACTGACGATTCAAAAATGGGGATCGTAACAAGGGCGGGAGTGTACGGTCCTAGAACAAAAATATCAGTAACTATGGGAAACGGTTCAATGGTCTTCCAGGCTGAAATAGCCGTCATTATAGAATGTACTAAAATCTGCCTGGAGAGGAAGTATAGACACGCCAACATCTGCATTTGCCTTCGACAACAGATGAGTCAGTTGAATACTGTAAATTTTTACTGGATTCCTGGTCACTGCGGAATAAAGGGCAATGAAGTTGCAGATGAACTCGCCAGATTTGGTTCCCAATCAAGCTTCATTGGTCCAGACCCGTTTTGTGGTATCTCAGACTGTGTCCTGAAAACTGAGTTAAATAAATGCAAACAACGGGAGATTACAGCCAATTGGAAGGCAATGAAATCTCTTAACAAATCAAAAAGATTTATAACACCAAACACAAAAATTTCTCAAAAGTTGTTGAGTCTCAATAAGAGCGATCTCAGTATATTCATTGGTCTAATAACTGGTCACTGTCCGAGCAAACATCATTTTCAGCAACATCATTCATCAGTTTCACCCAAGAAGATAATCATCGCTTTTGCAACTCAGAAAGCGAGACCTCAGAACATTTGCTCTACAAGTGCGGAGCACTAATTAGACGCAGACTTAAGTACTTGAATAAGGGCTTCCTAGAATCCAAAGAAATCTGGTCTGCGCCGCCAGTCAGGGTAACTAATTCCATCATTTAGTTCGTTAATTTTTCGCTCCCCAGCTGTACACATTTTCTGCCTTTAATGAAACCGTCTATCTCCTCTAGCAAAAAGAATTCATGGAGCAGTATCGAGCGGGCTTTACACACGCTTCTTGTACGCGCTTCTACGGGTCAATCACTCTCCGGTAGATCCTCCAGAAATGTCGGGTGTACGACGAGCCCACACATAACGTCTTCCTGGACTTCAAGGCAGCGTATGATACAGTCGAACGAGACCAGCTACGGCAAATAATGCACGATCACGGTTTTCCAGACAAATTAACACGATTTGGGCCGAGTGATGTGTTTCGAGTACCTATTTGAAGACACTCTTGAATCCCTACGAAGCGAGCAGAGGGTTGAAACAAGAAGGTGGACTATCTTGCCCGCTATAAACACAAGAGTTTCGAGCCGCGATTTTAGTCAATTTTTAAACTTCGCAGACGACTTCAACGTTATTACTAGAAACTGGGATCCCCGGTAATAGCTGAAAATAACACAAGTAAGGAGACCCAACAACGCGTTGAAGCTGGATATCGGGCCATGTTTGTCCTTCGCAGGACGTTCCAAGAGCAAACGCCGTCACATGAAACTGATGATGTGCAAAACCCTAACTAGGCCAGTAGTTCCCTTGAAATCGTGTTGCGAAGAATATTTGGTGGAGTACAAACTGAAAGCAGGTAGTAGCACAAACGTGCGAACCACGAGCTGCAGGCACTATTTGGCCTCCGGCTGTTGAGTTACCTGAGAGGGGGCATAGGGCAAGGATAACGGACAATAAACTTATTGAGATCGTAAACTCCCTGGAGGTGAGCAAAACACTTGGACCGGGCGGAATCCCGAACCTGGCCATTAAGGTAGCCCGGGTTGTTCAGGGTGGTCATACAGAAATGCTTAGCCGACTGCCTCTTCCCAGACAAGTGGAAACGACAGAGACTAGTATCACTGCCGAAAGCCAGGAAACTACCAGGTGATCTGTCTGCTAGACACAGCGCGCAAGGTGCTTGAAAGGCCAATTCTCATTAGTCTTGTGAGGTTCACCGAGAGCGAAACCCGTAAACGTAGATCCACGGTGGATGCTTGTACTCTATAGCCTATGCGATCGGGAGTCTTTGGATACCGGTGCCAATGTACGAGATTCTATGAAATTACTTCCAGAATCTAGTGCTGGCTTACATCATACAAGAGGATCAGAAATGCGTCCCAATTACCGCAGATGTGCCGCATGGTTCCATCCTGGGCCCGGTATTGTGAAATGCCTTGTAAGACGGTGTATTGAAATTTAAGCTTCCACCAGGAGCGGTGGTTATAGGCTTCGCGGACGACATAAATCTAGAAGTCTACGGCGAGTCAATCAGCAAGGTCGAGTTGAAAGCCGCGCTACCGTAGGTGCAGATTGGATGCACTCCAGGAACTGAAGTTAACGCACAATAAGAAGGAGGTCATCGTAGTGAACAACCGTAAATGGGCACAGGAGGCGTCGATCAGTGTCTCCAAACGATTCTCGAAGCTTTTGGGAGTGATGGTCGACGACAAGCTCACGTTTGGGAGCCACGTCGAGAGGTGCCAACATACCAGATGGCTTGACCAGGTTGATGCGGACGAGTTGCCCAGGACCGAGAGGAGTGGAAGAAAATTTATAATATGGAAATAGTAGCATGGCTCTAAGTTGCTGAAAAGCATTTCTGGGTATGACTAGGTAGGGATTTGGTAGGTAGAGATTGGCTAAACTCATGGACGTCGATGAACGAAGTTTATTCGAATTGGTATTTGCGTCGCATGTCGTGATGATTTGCTTGAAAATTTAACTAACAAGTTAGCACAGAACAGATATGTCACTAAAGACCCAAAAACGAGACCAAATCTCTTTATTTTAAGTATCGACATCTAGCGGTGGAGAGGACGCATTTTACACTGAAAATTCTATTACACTTGTACCACAGACAAACAGACGTACCATGAAATGTAATTCCGGGGGTTAAAATAATGTTCTATTCAAATGAGTTTCAGTTTCGCGAAATATTCCCGTCGCAGCGGTGGTGCTGCTGATGTGCCTTTTTTCCTTTGAACTCAGTTGACAGTTGTCGCGCGCCGTCCTGTCAAAACAGTAGAAAGGCTGGAAATTTATCTTTTGCAGAATATGTCCAGTAGGTGTCGCACAAGTTAGTAAGGACCACAATTTTCTTAGAATATCGTACGGAGTGGTATGTCTGTTTGTCTGTGCTTATACCATTCATACCTGCTCGTGGTGAAGAATTATTTCGGTTTCTCTTGTCCTCATACAAAATCAAAAAGTAAAAGGCTGCGACCTCTCGCCGCTCTTTCGTCGAGAGAATTCTTTGTTCTCTCCGGTACTGGTATAAACCATTTTACGAACCACGGATCCTGCTGATTATGATGTTGCTCTTACGCGCGTTATGTAAGCGGTTCCGAGCTTTCTGTCAAAATTTCATAAATGAATTGCGCTCAAAAACGTCTCGGAAAATGGTCTATAGCGAGAGTGCCTTTTCATGATAATTGTACAGTACCCGCATACGTGAAATGTATGTTATGTACATATTTTTTATTGAATTTCATTGTTGCCCGAGTTGGAAACCGAATATCTTGAACGACAATCGTTTTTTTAAATTGTTGTAAGCGATGTTTGGATGGTTGAGAGGTTTTAGGTTTAATTTTTTTCTATTCATGTTAATTGTTAATTATTACTGCATTTCCACAAATACGAAAGCGTGGGCTAGGATTTTCAGCAGAGTTTTGTTCCAAGTTGCATATCTGTTCTGTGAAGTTAGGATTCCTAACAATGGAGTTGCTAATTATAAATGAAAAACCTAAATTGATCCACCTAGCGGTCAGACAAAGCCTTTCTCATTCGTACTTATTATTTGTTAAAATAGATTTATACGAACACTTCATTTTAGGAGAAATACCTCTTGATAATGTTTGCTGGATTTATTAATCACTCTAAAATAACAAATCATTGGTAGCAGTGAAACCATACCGAATATTTAAAACATATTCTTCAAACATATATGAAGATATCTTAACACATGCGAATAACATAAAATAAATATGTTTTAGATATATGACGCGAATTTTGTTTTTTGATCGTGATTGTATGTAGACTCGATATATCTTTCGTTAAATATAATTTTTGATTCGATTGTTCATAGTAAGATTTTTTTTTATATCGAATAACTTAATAACTTTTGAACCACGTAATAATGAAAGTAAGTAAAAAAAAATTAATAGGATCTTATGGGGCAACAAGACCTTCCATATACACTGATTTTTTGAAAATCGGTCCAGCCATCCCTGAGAAACATGAGTGAGATTAAATAGTCTTCAGAACACGTTTCTTTCCATAACTTCTGAACCACAAGTTCAATCTTCATAAAATTCAAAAGCTAAGGTTTTTTTAGGTAGCCGTTCATATGAAACTAATTTTATTCAAATCGGTTGTGTAGTTTCTGAGATATTGATGTTTCGTGATTTTTACATTTTGATACATAATCTATAAACTAGAAATCAGATTACAATAAAATTCAATAGGGTCTTATGGGGCAACTAGACCTTTCATTTGCAATTAATTTCATTGAAATCGGTCCAGCCATCTCTGAGAAAATCGAGTTAGATTGGGAGAGCGTTACACTCACACACACATGCACACACACATATACGACATTCGGCCCTTTTGAGCACTTTTATACCTTTAGTTTTTGCAGTGATTGCTAAACCTTTCTAGGAGAAAGGCAAGAAGTGGCTTTTAATTTCAACTTCAATCCCGAGCAAGGCCGCAAAAATTGAAATAGTAAAATATCAAATTTAAATGATGTTGAGGCAACATATTTTGATCGTAGCTGTAGTTTCAAACAGTCGGCGGGTTACGTTTCATTCTATAACTTTCAAACCACATGTTTAAACATTATGTAAGTCATTGTTTAAGGGTTTAAAAGCCTATTAATTTGAATTCAACTGTGTTCATAGCTTCTGAGATATAAGAGCGATTTTCACATTCTGACGCAGCGCCAAAACGAAAAGTTTGATTACAATGAAATGCTATAGCGACCTAAGCGGCAAATAGACCTTTCATTTGACACCAAGATAGAAAGAATCGGTCAGACCATCTCTGAGAGAAGTGAGTGCGAAAAAAAGGTGCACATACACACGTACACACCCACACACAAACATATACACCTATACATGCATATATGCAGAAAATGCTCGATTCGTCGAACTGAGTTGAGTAGTATATGAAATTCGGCCATTTCAATCATTTGGCTACCTTTTAATTAGCCAGTGATCGTTGGGAGAAAGTCAAAATGTTTACTTTCATTATGTGATTTCACATTTTTATTAACAACGGACAAAATTACAATCCGATTACAATGAAATTCAATAGCAACCTATGGGGCAACTAGGCCTATCATTTGACACTAATTTTGTGGAAGTCGGTTCAGCCATCTCTGAGAAAAATGAGTGAGTTTAAACAACCTCAGGATAACTTTTCTTTAAATAACTTTTGAACCATGTGTTCAATCATAACGAAAGGGTTTTGGAGACAGCCCGATCATTTGCAACCAGTTTTATTGAAATCGGTTGTGTGGTTTCTGAGATATTGATGTTTCGTGAGTTTTACATTTTGATACATACCCAAGTAACAAAACTGGTTTTATCAAAGTTTTATAGCGCTATTTTGGCTGTATTATGCGCTATAAAACTTTGATAAAACTACAATTGTTACTAGGGTAACCTCTAAACTAAAAATCCGATTACAATAAAATTCAATAGCAACCTATGGCGCAACTAGACCTTTCATTTGCAATTAATTCTATGAAAATCGGTCCACCCATCTCTGAGAAAAGTGAGTGAGAAAAAAAAGTTGCACATACACACACACATACACACATGCACACATACACACACATACATACATACAGAAAATGCTCAGTTCGTCGAAAGGGGTCAAGTGGTATATGACATTCGGCCATTGGGACCACTTTTATACCTTTGGTTTTCCAGTGATTGCTATACCTTTCTAGGAGAAAGGCAAAAATGAGTAAGTTTACAAGGTGACAAGCACTCTTATTATTGAATACTAGGTATCAGAACGTTGATTGAGTTAACCGCCTGTTTGATTTGACTTGCGTATTCAAAAACACCATCACCATTCGATCGGAAAATTGATACCGTAAACTTTCAGCGACATGCAAATATTGCAAACGACATGCAAATAATCGACCTTATTAGATACAAAACAACAAGCTGTATTACTTAAACTTTATTTTTTTCATTTCGGTTCTTAAGATGAATGAATAGAAACGTAGCGATTTTTCATTTTTTCTCCCGATTTTTTGATTTGATAATCTGATTTTTTAAAGAACTCAGGACTCATAATAAAGCCTCCTATTGAAAGCAAAGCTATCTTCTTTGAAACGTTGTTTGCAACATTTACCAGAACGTCGCTCACATCGCCAGAATTTCACGTGATTAAATAGAAAGGTTGTCATCTGGGATGATATTAGTTTATAATTGTTTAAAATTACTTGTGATGTCATCCAACGATAGATGACTTAAACAACATTAGTTTAGTTAGAATTAGATTTCAAGATTATGCTTGCGTGTAGGTAGTTCGAAGGAAATGAGTGCTCCTCGTGTTTCGACTTTTGATGAAATAATTAATGCACGATCACCTGGAGGTGTGGGCGCAGCGGCCAAAGGTACCACCATTATCTAATTTACTTGCAGGCCAGTTTGCGCGCTTCTAGATCAAAGTGTCACTACCCACTGGCTGCTGATTTAATTCTTTGAAGATTATTTACGGTCTAAATCGTTTTGTTTTTTATCTCGCACCACTCTCTGTCACGCACTTCCACAGAGTCGACAGGCGGTTGGGGCGTGGGTGGTTATGTGCGTGTGTGTGCAGTAGTTTACGACTATCTTTTTTTTACTACTCCAGCAGCATTGTCAAAGGCGATTTTTTTACGTGCCTCTTGATGATGGCATCAGATCGATGACATAGTAGACGATTGGACTGCGGCCATGATGACGACGAAGGCGCACGTTTAGCGTGGGTTGGTTGCGGAGATTTCCCTATTAGGACACGCATAGCTGCTTATTGAAGCTGGTCGCTTTTCGAGGTCGGACTGCGTCCGGAAATAAGCTTTTATTGTAGAAGCCTTCTGAAGGTAGAGGTGTGAATTCGAGTGGAAGTCGCGCAGGAGGCGAGATGAAGTCATCAATTACGTTAACGAATCCGACGTCGTCAAAGCAAACGGTCTTAGCTAACCGTGGAAAATCGTTCTCGAAGGTCTCTATCGCATCGAAGAAAGGCAGGCACTGTTTACCGCTTGATTGTGATTTATGGGGTGGGATGTATAGGATTCTTTTCTGCCCGTTGTTGTCGCGTCGTTGTGACTGATGGTTGATTTCGGTCGAGGTCTTCCATTGGTTGACCTGGAAAATGTTACACCGAACAGAATACAAAGCATGCAACGGGTTTTATTGACCTAAAAAATGGAGTATTGCGTGTCGTGGGTTTTAAGTGTTCTATAAATGAGAAATCAGGTCGCAGGACTGCTGATTAGTTATTGTTTTATCGCTCAGTTGCACGCATTATCGTGATAGGTTAGTGCATTCCAATTATTTTTCATACAACTTTACGAAAAGATAACTAACATTGAAAAAATAAATTTTACATTACATGTTTATTTTTGTCTCACACGCAAGATAAAAAAACTAGATACCACTGAAATTGACATCAACGAAATTACTTCCCATTTGTATAATCTAACATCCCTGGTGTCCCATTCCATCTTTTTCTACCATCGGACAACCACAGATGCTTTTTTCCATCTCATAAAGTTTTCTCTCTAAACAAACACTTCCACATTCCGCGTCAGTTGTCATCTATCAGGGTTTTTTCCTCTTCTTGATCGTGGTCTTCTTTTGGTCGCTTACCGTTAATTTTTTGGTCGGCTAAGAGGTGTTATTATTAGAGCATGAGTCGTAGGCAGGTTGTTTTTCCCTCTGAATGTTTTCCACTTTGAAACTCGGCACATAAAATGTTATTTCATTTTCGAGAGTCCACATAACACATGATTAATATGTATTTTTTCCAAAGTCAGCATGTGTACCCATTATTTGAACACGTTTTTCGGTTGAAATACCTTTCAAATCATATGCACTTTCCCAAAGTGGTTTATAGTTAGAAACTATAACCGTCTAACTGCACCTTCACCATAAAAATCATCCTCATACCTGTTGCTTGGGATGACCGTTTTCCTACGGTTCGTTGGCACCTGTCCAAATATTTTATGATTGTTTTTTCACTCGCCCGGTTATGTTGGTTAAAACATTTTTATTATGGTGCTAAAAGCCACTACTTTTTCCCATCATACATGTACTGCATTCAAATTCACCAACACAGTTTTACTGATTTTGTTGCAACATTCTAAAAAATATGTTCTCTAGTGAAACCTCTATATTTAGCCCTTAGAAAGCGCTAGTTTAGTTCGCAGCTAGCCGCGAGCAGCTCCCGAGTGATGTACGTACTAATCGTTGTTATTTACCCCTTTTTAGCACAACCGTATCGAACGCAGCGTCGTCACTGCCGCACCCCCCGAGCACGACACAGGCCCAGGGCATCAATTCGCCGCTGATACAGGTAGGTCGCGCGAGAAACTTACTAACAAACCAACAACCTACAACAGTATAAGATAAGAAGCTTTCACCGGAGTTGAAAGTCACGATGTGCATCCATCAATCTGAATTTGAGGTGGTCATGTCAAGTCGTTCGTTGTTTTTTTTTATTTTGTTTTCGTGTTTTGAAGATACTGAATTCATCATAGCATCAAGATAGAGAAAGACTGCAGTGAAATCGCTACGCTTCCCCGGTAAGGTTAATAAGCATGGAATGTGCTTTTTGTGACTAGCGGAAAATTTTATTCCGAAGGGTTCTTGTAAGGTGAATTTGAATTTTCGTCGACCAGTCTTAGGACATTTCAAAAGTGTCTTTGCAGGACAGTCGTTAGACGTTAGCTAAAAAGCACGGAAATTTTGAGAGAATCCCTAATTTGTGTCAGAAATGGGATCCACGAACTTGACGCTTGAAACAGTTATACTGGCTTGTTTAGCGCGTCACTGGTTTCTCCTTTTCCCTTAATTTGTAGGTAATGAGTCAGACATTTGACGCGGTTCAAATGGACAGCATCCTTGCAGCAATGACTACGGGTAGGGCCGACGGTTGATGTGGGTAGTATGGGTAGTAGTACTCACTCGGAAAAAAAGTTTCTTAGGGAAAAGGGTTATTTTTTAAATCGTTTCCAAATTCGTTTGTTTTCTCTGATTAGTCATGACAGTACCAGACTTGTTGTAATGAAAGAAGTGTTTGTTTGATTTGTACCGAATCAAAAACTATTGAAAATCTGCAATTATTTAGAATCAGGTCAATACGTAGCGATACTTTATTCATTCCGATTTCGGAAACTTCAAGAACTACTCTTGTGCATTTTTTCGTTGGTCAGTAAAGTGCGACTTTCACGATCGTAAGTGAAACCTTACCAGGAGTCCGATTATGCTTAAATTTTGGATGGAGACTTCTTTCGCAAAGACAAAACTTTAGAGCCCTATTGATTGCACTGATAAAAACGCACAGAACTCGCTGTTTTTTCATGGGTTTACCTTCACACGCACTGACGAAACTACCCATTTAGGATCAATCATAGTAACCCATAAGTCAGTAGAAAAAATTTGACTCGAACTCTAACCGTAATGGCGAAAACCGTTAAATTACTTCGTTAAAAAATGTGCGTGTTCAAAGAAGGCACCCGCCGCGTCGAAAACGGACATTGTGCGACAAACAGAAGCCGGATGCGCCCGTTCCGGAATCTACAACATCTTGGTACTATTGTACAACAATCAGAGCATCGAGGAAAAGCCCGGTTCCGGATGGCCGACGAGCCTGAGCCGATGGTGAAGAGGAAGGAACAAGGGAAAGCAGCTGCATCACTCCGTGCGCTGGTCTCGGAGCTGCATTCAATGAGGCAGCGGCAGCTGCAGCGATTGAATAAGATGATCGAGTCGATTTTCCCGACTAATCGCAACGAGGTGGTGGTGATGGACGTCGAGACCTATCTCATCCTGGATGGTAACGACTGGCAGGGCACTTCGTATTTTACTTCCCCCACGAAGAAAGTGAGCTCCGAGGTGAAGTTCATTTAACACATCAAGTTCCCTAAGAAGGTGCTGCTGTGGCTGATGTGATACCCAAGTCGGCGAGCTCGCCCAACGTCCTCCAGTTGAAAAATATCATTTTTTAATGCAAACGTTACTATTAACCGAAATTCCAAAATGGCACCCTAATTTTGATGCACTGTCGATTTTTCGAAAAATTTTGTTCAGATAACAGTAGGTCGCTCTTCCTCCTGGCTACACCTTTGTCACCCATGAACCTTTCCTATTCCTCTCTACCCACTCGGGAAAATAGTGTGACGCCGAACCTGACTGCGGGATCAACGGTATCTAACACGAAAAGACCAATTTCTGAAAATCAAGGATAATGTTTCTGCCTTGTTTACTGTGAATTCAGGTTTACCACAAAGAAGCCATTTAGTGTTGCTGTTATTTATAGGTATGAAGAATGAATCATGCATTCTTTTGAATTATAACTAGTTGTTCCTCTCTAAATTTTCTCCATTCTGTCCAAAGAACCATCCGCATGACCAAAATGTTTTGTCACTTTTGGTTTCCTATCGACATTCAAACGTTCAGGAAACCTTCCTTATACATCGTAGACTGTGGTTTTGGGCAAATTATGCTTTTTTGCGAGTTCGTATCGAGAGCTTCCACCAGTGTTCAAGGTCACGAAGTGTTAAAACAAATCAAAGTCGGTGGATGTATAGACCTTAATTATGTTTGAGTTAAAAAAGCCGCTTACTTACCTTACCAAACAGTACCAAACCGTGGTGTGGCTTTTGCTGTACGTAAGAGTCGTCTCCATTCCACTAGGTCCATGGCTGAGGTTCGCCAGCTCTACAGTCTGCGTAGGGTCCGTAGGTCGCCTTTCACCTGATCGATTCACCTTGCCCGTTGTGCACCTCTCGTCCCTGACGGATTGGTTTCAAGAACCATCTTTACAGGGCTGTCGTCAGACATCTTCACAACATGCCCAGCCCACCGCAACCTGCCAATCTTAGCAGTGTGGACGATAGATGACTCCTCAAGCAGCTCCTGCAGTTCGTGGTTCATTCACCTTCTCCACAATCCGTTTTTCATCTGCAGTCCACCGAATATGGTATATGGAATATGGTACGCAACACCTTCCGCTCGAAGACCGCAAGGGCGCGTTGATCATCCACAAGCATAGTCCCTGTCTCATGCCCGTAGAGGGCTACCGGTCTGATCAGCGCCTTGTAGATGGTTAACTCGGTGCGACGGCGAATTCCTGCCATAATGCGCCGATGAATTTCTCTGCTGGTATCGTTGTCGGCAGTTACCAGTGAGCCCAGGTACACGAACTCATCAACCACCAGGATTTCATCAGCACCAACTAGGTTAGCAACTAGGTTAGCACTGTCTTCGAGTGAACCCCTTCATTTCATGTACTTCGTCTTCGATGCATTGGTGATCAGTCCAACCCGTTGAGCTTGAGCCTGTAGGGCCAAAACACAACTGCGTCCATTAATAAGGACTATTATTGTATGACCCATGTTTGATTTGGTATTAGTCGATTATCCTATTACAAACAAGGTATGATGGACACTGGTTGACATAATACCCGATCCCAGTTAGGGTCGACTCGTTTTATAAAGTTTAATACCTTACCAGGATCACAATACCAAATTTCATGGGGCTCTAGTAACCCTTTTGCTTCCCTTTTTTAAATTTATATAGGTATATCCAGGCCCGGATTTGAGGGGAGGGGCAAAGGGGGTAAATGCCCCGGGTCTTTCGATTCAAGGGACCCCCTTAGTCCCGGGGCGACCTTTTTTTTTTGCTCGTCACCTTCCAGAACGTTACCTCTTCTGAATGTTTTAAAAATTTGAGAAAAGAGGGCCTCACAAACAATTTCGCCCCGGGCCCCCCAGTGTCTAAATCTGGCCCTGGGTATACCTAACTAATAGTAGCCGTCAGTGGTCATAAGCTCCTACAAGGGGAAAAACCCAAATATTGACATCCTTTGATTAAATAAGGCTCCACGGTTGCAGAGTATAGTTCAGTAGTTTCGGTTTCAAAATCGACATTCTGTAGATTGAGTTTTTCCAATTCTATTTAGGTGATACCTTCTCGGGCAGTGACCGGTCAACAGACCCGTTAGTACCCGAAGATCTCTTTTATTCAGATTTAGTAAGATCCGAGCTTTCACAGCACTCGGTGTAATAAATCTCCTAGCTTGTCTGGATGTATCCGTGGCATTCCAGCTTGATTCTACCGTGGGCATTTCCCAAGTTCGAAATTCAGTCCTCAGAGCGTATTATGGGACTCCACAGAATGGTTCCGGACCTACAAGATTTGATGCTAAGCCTTCTCTTGCTTTGCTGTCGGCCCTTTTATTTCCTTCAATGCCACAATGGCCGGGTACCCAGTATAGAGTAACTTCGTTCCTACTGGCCATATGTCTTAAAGAAAGAAGACATTCCCACACTAGCCTCGATTTCGCAAATCTGTATTTCCATGTTAAACAAATATTCACACATTCAATTATAGCATGAATTTCTGCTTGAAATACCGTTGGATTGTGACCTATTGGTATAGCTCTTCTGATCCCAGGACCAAACACCCCAGCTTCAGTGTTTTCACCGTTTTTTGATTCATCAGTGTAAAACACAACAGAAACTGGACGGCCCTCCTGACTCCCATTCATAGTGGCTTGATTTAACTACTTTGAAGGGAATGTCATAGTTGTCTTCGTTGTCATCCAATCTTCTATTGTTTTAACATCAGAATTCAGTCTGAATTCCTTAAGGATCCTTAAGTGTTCCACCAGGTCACCATCTAAAATCTTATTATATCGTTAAAATAACAAAGCTTCCAAAGCAACTTATGGTGTACTTCTCATTGCCCCAGTTATTGATATACAGGCAAGCCTCTGCAGCTTACCAAGTTTCGCTTAAGCGGTTACCTTATTAATTTTGTGCCACCATATAAGTGAAGCGTATGTGATCCTCAGACGAACGATTGCGGAACAAATCTAATGGACTGTTTTTGGTGGTAGTCCTCATGTTTTTCCCAAGGCTCTATCACAAACCCAAAGGGCATTTGTACCCTTAGAGATAGTCTTGTCTAGATGAGAATTCCAATTCAGTTTTTTGTCCAAAGTTACACCGAGGTATTTAACTTCTTCGGCAAACTGAATTCGAACACCATCTAGAACAGGTCGTTTTAAATTCGGCCTTTAGTCCGATGTACGTATTCGCCATCTTCACAAAGGTCCGAGCCACAATATCGATATCGTCGGCGAAGCCAAACAGTTGAACCGACTCTTGGAATATCGTGCCGATGTTAAAAATTATACAGGAGAGGCCATCACCTTGCCTTAAACCCCTTCGGGTTTCTAAGGGGCTCGAAAGTGCCCCCGATACTCAAACTACACACATCACTCGATCCATCGTCGCTTTGACCAACCGCGTTAATTTGTCCGGAAATCCGTATTCGTGCCTAATTAGCCATAGCTGGTCTCGATCAGTTGTGTCGCAAGTCGCTTTGAAATCTATGAAAAAGTGGTGTGTAGGCACGTAGTTTTCGATACATTTCTGCATAACCTGCCGAACCGCGAATATTTGATCCGTGGTGGTGCGAGCACCCATGAATCCCGACAGGTAGTGGCCGAATTGCTTCGCCAATAGTGATAGTCGACGGCAGAGTATTTGGAAGAGTACCTTGTAGGCAGCGTTCAGCAAGGTGATTTTCCGGTAATTGTAGCACTCCAGCTTGTCGTCGTTTTTGAAGATGTGCACAGCTCTACCGTGTTTCTCCACCGTATTTCAACAGCTCGCTGGGGAATTGGTCCATTCTAGCAGCTTTATTATTTTTCAGCTTGCCAATCTACTGCTCCAGCTTCAGGAGATCAGGGGCTGGAATCCTGTTATCTTATGCTCGTGTACCAACCCTCCTCGCGTTCTACAGCATCGCCGCTCAGATGCTCATCGAAGTGCTGCTTCCTCTTTTCGATCACCCCACACTCGTCCTTGAGGAGGTTGGCATTCAAGCTCCTGCACATATCATCGACGTGAACGATATTTTGGTCAATCACCGAGCACCCGAACCAAACTGCCGACTTCGACTTTCGCGGTTGCGTTTTTCCGGGACTAAATACTAATGGGTCTTCTGTTGACTGGAGAATGATATTCCGTGGTAAGGATACGAAAGAAGCCATATGTACATTTATAACACTCGCGTTTTTGCCTCACAGGTTCACAGTCTCAGAAAATGCCAACAACATGATGTGTTGTCTGCCTTGGGAAAGCTGGACCCTTCCAGGGGACCGAGAATTGACTATCTACCGTCATTGTTCTTGATAGAGTGCGCTGATTCTCTGGAAACTCCGTTATCAATTATATTCAATTGCTCGCTTCGCCAAAGCACATTTCTCAGTCTATGGAAATCCGCTTCAATCTGCCCGCTTTATGAAGTCTCGCTGCGCTGTTGAGAATTATCGTGGTATTTCAATTTTGTGCTGTCTGGCGAAAGTCTTAAGGACTAGTCCACGACGTAATCTATCATGCTTCTTTACCATTGATCATTGATATCAAAATTTGAACACGGATCTGTAGAGAAACGGTCAACAGTTACGAATCTCATGACGTTCATCAGTTTTCTTAAAAAAAAAATCGAGAACAAGCAACAAATCGATATCATATATTTCAAGTTCGCAAAAGTGTTCTACAAAGTACTCCACAATATGTCTGTCAGAACGAAATGCTTTTGTCAACGTCAACGATTCTCGTTCACGCACCTTCTCCATCGCAATCTGGTGTTCCACAAGGTAGTGTCCAAGGTCCGCTCATATTTATATCATTAATCAACGATCAGTTCTTTCGTTTGAAACCTGATAAATTACTTTACGTTGACGATTCAAAAATTTATCGCATTGTGAAGACTATTGCTACGTGCTACAGACGGATATTGATGAGTTACAATGGAGAGCTACAACGGTGCCTTGAAAATGGGATGGAATTACATTTCTCACTGGTAAACTACAATTGAATACATGATTATTCTATTGCAGCAAAGGCCTTGCACCGCGTTGCTTCGATCCGAGATCTTGGAGTCGTCGTTGGTAGTGAACTCAACTTCGACGAGCACATCTCCATCACAACCGCTAAAGCGATTGATGCTCTAAAGGTGCTGTTGGTGCTGAATTAGAGAAATCTTGACAGTCCTTCATTGTTATGCAAAGTGTCATTTTATATTCCTACTCGACGATAACTTGTTTATTAAACGTCACAGAGCTTCCTATGGTTTTATTTATTCTCTGGACAGATGCATTCGTTCGTCTAACAGTGTCACCAGGGTATTCTATTTTAATATTTCTGAACATGTTTTTAAGAAAAGAATTAAGGTCTTAAATTAATCTATAGTCTGTGGATTTTTTAATTATAACAAGTTTGGGATGTTGACAAATAAGGCCGTTACAAGTTTTATTTTTATTTTATATCACCCCCCCCCCCCCCCACCCACCCTTCAAAAAACAAGTCAGGATACAGCGAGAGTGTCGTCGAAAGACAAGCGGAATATATAATAATAATAATAAAGTGTTATTTTTCAACATTTACCAGCTCATGCAAGGGCAAGTCCTTCAGAAACTCACTGCGGATGTTCTGTATTTTTGCGTAATTTCGTTCACCAACTTAAGAAGAGTCGACGTCAGACTTATAGGTATGAACACCACCGTAACGTCCCACAAGCTATTCGGGATGTGTCACTGAGTGAAGCTAGCTTGAAAAAAGCTGATGAATTTGAACATAAGGCCCCTTCCGATTTTGGCAGGAGAATTGGTAGAATGCCATCCGGTCCTGGTGACTCCTGGAGGCTTGAGCGAGTCTATTTCCAAGTTGATTGAGGTCTCAATCAGTGATGCCACCAGGTTAACGTTTGCGGTAAAAATAATGAATAAAAATTGCCGATTTTTCATGGTTTTACCTTTAATCGCACTGATCGCGAAACTACTCATGCATCATCAATCATAGTAACCCATGAGTTAGCAAAAAAAAATTGACAGCTCTATAAGTCAAACTCTAACTGTGATGGCGAAAAACGTGAAGCTTTTCCCGGCTAACCGCGACGTGGCAGTGGTGATGGACGACAAGATCTTTCTCACCCTGGCTGGCAACGACTGGCAGGGTACTTCGTATTTCACTTTTCCCACAAGGGAAGTGAGCTCCGAGGTGAAATTTATTTCACACACCAAGTTCCCCCGGAAGGTGCTGCTGTGGCTGACAATCAACGAGAAGGGGATGTCAAAGCCTCTCTTCTTTCGCTCCAAGCTGGCCGTGAGCGGGTAAATTTAAAGTGCGAAGTGCTTGTCAGAAGTTGCGTCGTTCATCAAGAAATACCATAAGCGCCAAGACACGGTGTTCTGGCCAGATTTGACGTCGGACAACTACTCGAAGCGATCGTTGGAGGAGATGGAGCGGCTGAATATCGATGTGGTACCGAAGTCGGCGAATCCGCTCAATGTCCCCCAACTGCTTCCCATCGAGAATTTCTGGGCAAACTTGAGGCGCAAGATCTATTCCAACAATTTTGTCGCCAAAACGGGGGAGGAATTAATAAAAAAAAACTAAGAAAAACCTTAAAAACATGGTTACACGCATGTTTTTGTCCGCCATGGCCAATGTTCCGGTTGACTGCCGGAAGGCAACACGCAAGGACGTAATATTTTTTGCGAGGTAGCTAACATGATTACCTTCCATGGGAAATTTATCCAACTCAATTATCGGTCTTAGTTTTTTTTTTCATCGCCTTCAGGAAAAAGTCCATTTTTTTACCGCAAACATTAGAAGACATGTCTTCAATTTAAGGACATTTAACCAACTGTGAAGACATCTTGGTTTGCGAATACAAGGTGAAGACATTGGTAAACACGTGAGGACATCCACAATTTGCGGCATCTCGGGTGTGAAAACATGTGAAGACATTTTTTTTGCAGAGCATGAAGACATTTCACAAAATGACCTGTTATCCCCGGTCTCCATGAACAGACAATGAGCGAGCATGTGATGTGGCTGCGACTTTTTCCAAAAACTTCTAGAAACAAGCGAGCGAGTCTTTCTACAAGAATCCTTGATATTGTAGACTACGAGTTAGTGAACTCGCGATTAGTAGTTTTTGTATGATTTGTGCCAATCCATTCAATCCATGGAAGATGGCTTGCATGGTTATTGATAAATATCCCCGCGGATGTAACCTTGCTCAAGGTGACACATATGGAAATTATTCTCGTGGGTGTCACTCCTCAGGACATCAGTTTCTCAAATTAAAAATGATTTAAAAGGATCTATTTAATAATAGCATCGAAAATTAATTGAAAATCATAATCTTCTGAACTTTGAATTAGTTGTAACTCTACAAATATCTCTCATCTAATTTTAGGAGGATGGCGACAACAAGGTGCTGAAGCTTCGGTTCGACGTCAGCCAGTATGCCCCGGAGGAAATCGTGGTCAAGACAGTGGACAACAAACTACTGGTTAGTAGTAACCTTGTAAAATTTGTTTCATACATTCACTAATGGCAACCATTTACCAACCCATACACAGGTGCACGCTAAACACGAAGAAAAGTCCGACACCAAGTCCGTCTACAGGGAGTACAACCGGGAGTTCCTGCTGCCAAAGGGATGCAATCCGGAGCTGATCAAGTCCTCGCTGAGCAAGGATGGTGTGCTGACGGTGGACGCTCCGCTACCACCACAGGCGCTGACCGCCGGTGAAACTATGATTCCAATTGCCCACCACTAAAGGAGAGGGCAGAGACAGCCGAAAGCCGGATTCGTTCATTCAGCCATATTGCTAAAAATTCAAGAGAGTGCATTCAGTAGAGCGACAAGAAAATCAAAAACAACATGCTTTTTACTCATAATCATTTTAAACGTTTTGCTAGAAATCGCCGACTCGCCAGTCGGTGGAGAGAGAAAGTTTTTTAGGACAAAAAACGAAGCTGTATTAAGACAAGATATTAATAACTATAGAAACCGAAGCTATCTCTGTTCGGTGGAGAGTAGGCCATCTCCCTTCTCCCTCTCATTGATACCAGTAAATCCATGTGATACGAAACGAATGCGTGCGCACACTATTACTTAATTTTGCACCTCCAACCTGCATAAAAAACAACGATACGCTCTGCACCGAATCATAAAAAAAAAAACTGGAACAGTCTATAAAGTGGCCTTTACACGCATGATTAATCAGTTTAAGTAAGAAACAATAGCCTCATTCGAAACAACAACCTAGACACAACAGTGCATATGGAACTTTGATATTCAGGAAGATTTTACACTTGGCCAAAACCGATATTGATTCTTGTACGACCACCGGCCGCCCGATTACTGCTATAAAGTTATTATTGATTGGATATTGAGATATAGGAATTACAGCTCTAGATAAAAGAGAGGTCCTCGATCACGGGGGTTTTCATTTGTGTTTTTTTTTGTCGAATATACGATTGATGATGCATTACAATCGGACACTACAATCGTTTGTGTATTTTGTGCTTTATTTATTTTATATATCGTATAAAATCTGTGAATGTCAGAGATTAAAACAAAATTCTTGCTGAATCCGAGGTGGTGTTACGTTATAGAGAAAAGAAATTAGGCCAGAGTTTTGCAATTGTTGCTAGCAAGCTGTCTTTATTAACGCTTATATCTGTATGTAACAATCGGACTAACAACTGGTGGGTATCGTCATAACAAGCCTAGCGGAGGTTGGTTATTTACTGAAACCGTATGTTTTGTAGATAATTGGCTAGATTTTCTAATCGGATAAGTTTAAGCTAGGTTAAATTTTGATTATGTCAGTATTCCTGTAGTTTTTTTTTTCGATATTTGTTAAGTTAGTTTGACGACTTCCTCTAACTTTGCTCCTTGAGAGGAGCCCAGGTAAAGTCCGCTTGATAGGTGTAGTAGCAAAGCCAGTACAATACATTGAAAAAGGTAAACGAAGCGGGAAACATAACCCTGGCAGCTTGGTCGATCAGAGAAACACTGTTCACGTGACGGCTAGCTCCACCTAGTAAATAAATAAGGCCAATCAAAGAAGACAATCAACAAACTGAAGTCATCTCACCTCTGCCGGTGGCCTCGCGCTGTCGCCGACGACGAAACTGATCGTCCCCAAGAAAGCATAACCACAGCTGCTTCCACCGGGGCTCCTTCGGTGGTTCCGTTTGGGTTGTCCGCTCCATCGTCGAAAGGTGGGAAGTCGTTGGTTTGAACATATGCTGCGGATCGTTGTAGATGGGACAGATGAGCGAATTGCGACGCCGGGTGGCCATCAGTCGTTGGGGAGATTCTTGCATCGATGCCGTTTGAGAGCGCATTCCACTGCCGCACCCTCCGTCACTCCCGGCTCCGATAACGTTCAGCCCTATTTCAACCACGTTATCAATGTCTTCCCATTCATCCTCATCCAGAGGAATCTCTCCGCTGCCGACCTGCAAGTAAAGGGATTGCACGAGATATGCTTGAATCATGCATTATGATTGACGGACGGGCTTATCGCGACTGTTATTATGACGAAAACTGCATGAACTACGACTCGTAGTGTTGATAGTTAGGAAGGTCAAGTCCTTGTACACGTGCAATGATGTAGGACTATAAATAGTCAAGAGAAATATTTTCTCGCGTTCGAAGCGATTTGATGCATTTTACTTTCCGCCTTTACAGGATGAAGTTCGTACTACTTGCTGTTCTCATCGTTGGAGTTCTGCTGTCTCTCGGCCAGACTGGCACGGTGGTAAGATATTTGACTTTCTGATCAATGAATCAATTTTATTTCGTCTGTTTTTCAGCTCCCGAGTCGTAAACGAAACGGCGATTCCAAGGAAATAATATGCACCGGAGCGGGATGTACTTTTCCAAAGAAGGATTACGGCCCGGTGGTGACGCCGTTTGTTCCGACTGCTAAACCGCGGATTCGGATGAATATTGTTGCGCCAATTGAAAGTTCATGATAAAAAAGTCCAACCAGAAAAGTGTCTGTTTATGATAGTGAAATTGAAATTTTCGAAACACTAGAACGCAGTTTGTATAAACCAACAAAAAATAAATAATTCTCTATGAAGTGAGTGTTCTAGCAGCTTAATACTAAACAAATAATATCACATCGAATTATAATAATAATAACCCACCTTGGTGAAATAGTGCACACCAGCAAACTCCAGCAGCGTGGCGATACAGTAGATAAAGTTCATCAACAAGAACCAATCGAGGGCCGTTGCGTAGCGCACCTTGGGCAAATCCGTCCGCGAGTCCAGGCTGATCGTCGACAGAGTCAGCACTGTGGTGATTCCAAGCCCCACTCGATCGCTGGTCGCCTCCCGATGAATCCAGAACGAAACCCACGACAGGACGACAATCAGGATGCACGGTACGTACACCTGGATCAAAAAATAACCTGTGTGGCGCTGCAGGTTAAATGAAACATGCAGCACCGAGAATTCGCCCTCGCGTCTAGCAAACGTGTAGTTCTTCTGGTGGAAGCTCATCAGATCGAACTGGCTTAGCGTCATCCCGGGGACAAAGTTTACGGAATCGTCGTCCTGCCATTGGTAAACCAGCTGCTGACGTGAGTACGCGTAGCTACCCAGAACGAGCGGACAGGACTGGCGATCCATTGGGAAGCTACGCAGCTGCATCAAGCAGGAAGCTTTGATTGTCAGCCGCATCGAGTAGAGTATCTCACCGTCCTGGCTCAGTCGGAGCAGTTTGTTCGGTACCGTGATTGTGTGGATGTGCGAATGTTTTCCATTGTAGAAGTACGTGTCCGGGCGCCAGATTCGTTCCAGCATTTTGATGCTCAGTGAAAGGCTCTTGATCGGACCGTGAAAGCTGAGTCGTTTGTCGCGCCAGTACTGCCGGAAGTAGCAGTCCATAGAATAATCCTGAAACAAACAGAAACCTGAACAGTTTCAAACAGAATTGGTTTGTAAGTTTCTAGTTACCATATCTAATTCGGAGACTGGGCCCATACTGCGGATCAGAATATTGGTTTTGACAACGGTAGGGATTCCTAAAACAAACAAAAATTATTCAGTTCTCGTTTAAGAAGTAAAGAAAAAGTTCAGCACACCTTGACCATGCGTTGGCATCTGAGAATTCTCGTAACTTTTGAGCAGATTCTCCAGAATCATCGTTATATTTTTACTCAACATGTCGTCAGCAGCGCTCCGTTTTCTAACTCTTCGAAAGGCGTCATCCTCGAAGATTCTGGCTGAGTTGTTCGTGCGATGTGTAACTGCTACATAATTGCTTGTTTTTGCACGAAAAAGTTCAAACTTTTGAACCATGAGCCGACCCATTTCCATCCCGGCTTCAGAATCACGCCGACGGGGTGCGGTACTGTAGATGTAGTATCGTTGATATTTGTACGCTGGAGGAGGTTGACTCTGGATCGAGGCTATTGCTGCTGAGTCATCCAACGGGGTAACGGAGGTCGTTGCCGATCCGCTTGACATCGAAATGTGCCGCAGCCGACGAGGCTCCGAAAGTCGATCATTTCTTGGAGGTGACTCTGCGCTACGGTATTCCGCAGCGTCATTGTTTTTGTAGTAGAAGGAAGAATTTCGTTGCCTTCGGTTATGAGGTGCGGAGTTTGCTCTGAAACAGATGACAGTTAACTGGCGCCACGTTACAGTGAATAAGAAACTCACCTCGGAATGTAATAGACAAACTTGTGCTTGCGTAGGTGACCAATCGAGATGTTAGCCGCTATGAGAAGTCCATTCTCTAGTGTGTTGTGTTGCTGTACATGACCAACTTTGACCGAGTAGCAAGAGGCTAGCAATATTATCCTGTCAAAAAAGAACAAAATCATTAGGAAAAAGTATTTTCCTTGAAATTGGTACCGAAAACTACTGGTGTATTCAAGAGTCTGAAAGATTTAAAAGAATCTTTTGTGTTAGTTAAGGTTGGTTAATGGCTGCCCGGACGAACACATACGATTCGCATAGATTCTCTAGGATTCCTCACATTGGATTCGTGAGCGTCCTTGAAAAGGATTCCTGAAATAAGAATTCCCAGGAATGCCTTGTATATGGTTCTAGGATTCTTGAATAAGAATCGTGAGTGGGAATCCTCTAGATCGTGTTTGCGATTTCTTTCACGATTCCGTCACCGTGTTAATCGGTACCCTGGGGATTCTTACTCAGGATTCTCTGCGTGTTAGTAAGGGTGGGCAGTGCGTACCATTAGTACACCCGTACTAGTTGGCATAAAATAAACCCCAGAGTGGTCCAAAGCAGAATGCTCAGCAACTCCTATCCCTATCTCCACGTGGTACCGGTATAGAAGGCCTACCTCCGGTTTTTGGAAAACAGCTGAAATTGACCAAATACCACCTCATATGAGTAGTTTCGGAAACAAAATGATGTCCAGAGACCACAAAACGACACCAGAGTAGTGTTCGACATCGGAACGAAAACGTTGGGTCCGCGTTCCGGTCCGGTAAAAAATCGGAACTAGCTTGTTCCGGTCCGATTTGGGTCCGGTCCGATTGGCTCCGTTCCGGTTCCGGTCCGGAGTCCGGTCCGAAGTCCGGGAAGAAAAGTTGCCAGTTTTTTCGAGGGCGTTATTTTAGTAAAAAAAAAAGACTTTTATGCATGTTGAAAAGTGTTTGACTAAATCAATACAGCACAAACTAAGTTTTGTAATTTTTTTCTCTATTTTTTATTATATTTTTTCAATTGAAAAATTTGGAGTGTAGTAACAAAAAGGCTGGTTCTACAATTTTCCTAGTTTTGGAACATTTATTTAAGCCAATAATTTAGTAAAAGTAGCTGCCAGATTTCAGCTATACCTCGATTATATGGACCCTCGATTATACGCACCCTCGATTTTACGTACTTCGATTTTACGCACATTTTACCTCGATTTTATGCACACTTTTTTCAAACACATTTTTAAGTCAAATGTTTTTAATTTTAATTGTACACATTGCAGGTAATATATACATTAGACTTCGTTCCAGAATAAAAGGTTATCCATATACCACGTTTTAGCTTAAATTGGAGTCGGAAGGTAGGAAAGTGATCACGGTCCGTTAAATTTTCCGAGAATTTTTTATATCGTTTGACCACGGAGAGAGAGAGAGAGTGAATTTAGCCAAAATATGTCCACGTAGGATATGGATAGCACCTAATGGAAACTAGAAATTGTTTTATTTCATGTCGTTCAAAAACTGAGGGCCATTGATGAACTGTGTAACACCAAAACAGGAAAGGCACTTTTTAGAAGTGTATAATGAATACGATGAGTTAGATAAGTTCGAATAAAATACATTAATAAATGATTGAGAAAAATTTGGAAAACATGACTCATTTTTGAGATGCTGTTCAAAATGCTATTTTGGGAAAGTATTGATGATCACAAATATTTTCAATCCCAAAACGATGTCTTTTATCGGTGTGACGTTTTCAACAAAGATATAGTTAATAATTCCAAAATAAAAATATACAGTCTAAAATAACTTTTTTTTGGAAAAAAAGTCATAAGAAAATTTAGATATTATTAATCTAATCTAGCTTGTGCTAGTTTTAAAAAAAAAATTTTTTTCATAAAAACTGCAAAAAATTACCTAAACATTGAAACGGTCCAATCATAGAGAAATTAGGAGAAAAAATTTTAGGTAATCTTCTGTAATTTTTACGAAAAATTAAATATCTAAAATATGAGCTTTTTTAGTTGATAATTTTTAATTTTTTTCAACTTATTTTTTAAAAACTATTATTTTTCAGAGTGTTTTTTCGTAAGACAAAATTTTTATCTACAACGTTGTCGAAGACGTCACACTGATCAAACAAACTGTTTTGGCTCTCGAAATATTAGTAATACACTAAAGTCGCTTTTTACGCGGGGGATACGTGCCGCGTAAAAAAAACCGCGTAAACAAAAACCGCGTAAATTCCGGAATCCGCGTAAAAAAACCGCGTAAATTCCGGAATCCGCGTAAAAAAAGCCGCCTTAAAAAAAACCCGAGTAAAAAAAACCGCGTAAAAAGCGACCTTAGTGTAATCATTACCTTCCCATAACAGCATTTTTAAATAGCTTCTCAATAATAAGTCGTGTTCCTAAAAAAAAAATTACCAATAGTACAAAACGGCATCTTTGGCCCATAGAAACGTTTATGCAAAGTTTCAGCCAAATCAAAAATTACAATAAAAATATTGAAACTGGAAAATTTTTTGTGGAACTACTTTGTGCAGCTGAAGGAGTATTTTTTAAATAATCGAGGTGATTTTTCTACCATGCACGATGCATTAGAGAACGTCTAATAATTAGGTAACACAAATAATGCAATTCTTTTTAGGACTTTGATTTTTTTTTGTATGGGCGGTAAAACTTTCCAAACCGTTCACTCTTCGTTCGTGCGTTACGTAATAATTAGATGTACCCTTATATGTTTGTTTGCAAATTTAAAGTTACGGAAATCAATTTTGAGTTATATAAAATATTGAAAATCTTGCTTCGATTTTACGCACAATTCGATTTTACGCACATTTCAAAGACGAGCATGTGCGTAAAATCAAGGTATGCCTGTATTTTCCTACTTAGTCTATTTCTACTTGATGTGACGAGAACCCGTCCCGAAGAAAATTTGTTTACGAGTGGAACACTCGACGTAGAAACATACAGGACGTCTCTTGCCATTTACGACAGGTTCGGAATTCTTTTAGAATTGTCCTGATTGATGAAAAGAAAATAAATAACACAATAAATGAAACAAAAATTATGTATTTTGTAACTCACTTCCCACCAATTTAGCCGATGGCATTCAATTAACGGGGTGGCCAGGCGATTTCAAATTTCAAATTCCCGGTTTTACTCGGTTTTCCCGGTTAGACATTGATGTTTTTCCATAAATATTTAAGTCCAACCACGTTTATTTATTGACACAATTAATTTTGTGAGAGAATCTTGTTTTTAATATCATAATTTCATTTCAAAACTTGAAAAAGGGTTAACTACTTCGGCCAACATCTATTTGCTGTTGGTTTTTTCGAAACATGTAACTTGCAGAAAAAGTCATTCCTTTAAAATTTTCATTATTTCACAGGATATAATTTAGAATCAATTTGTGCTTTATGTTTCACATAAATTTTTAATTTATTTTGAACCGTTCTCTGGAACAATTTTCTGTCATTTTAGACTTACGTAAATCAATTACTGGTTTAATTAAACTGTTTAACTAAAACAATATTTGTAACTTTCTGCACTCTCTGGATGAGATTTGTTGCGTTTTGTAGAACTGATTTCTGCTTTTTCTAACCTTCAATATATATATTTACAAATTTGGAATTTAATTCAAAGTTGTTTTGGCTGCTGTTGAGCTCTGGAAACGACAAATCTTTGAAATCTTTTTCTATCATCCCAAGCCTTGTGAAATTAAGTTAAGCTTTTGTTACGGATTTTGGCCTTTTTCAAAGTGCTTATTTGAAAATAAAATATAAAAATTCATTTTCCACTGATTCTAAATTGAATTTCAAATATGATCTTCTTATTTTTGAGCTAAATAAGAAGATTGGTTTGTGTTTTCTGATTCCGCGTTCTAAATTTCAGAATTTTCAACAAAAATCTATTTAAGAAAACTGAATTTATTACTTTCATTATATCATTGAATTCTTTTCATGTTTTGGTGCATTTATGACTTTAAATTAAAATCTGATTGCTGAATTTTACCGAAGAACTTTAGAAACATTTGAACATATTTTTTATCTTTTTCTAGTCTCTGTAAATGTTTCATGGCAATTGTGAGCTGTACTATGAACAACTGTGTGTATTTCTGTCGTTCAATATATTTTTTCCGTTTTCTTAAGGATCTCTTGAGGCTCAGTTATTGTCTTGACAATATAGAAAGGACTAATTTGATACCATTGTTATTCTTACGTGGTATTGTTCCAGGTTTATTTTAGGAGAATTATTTCCGCTATGGCCCTTATAGTTTTGCCTTTTTTATTTGAAAAATATGTCTTTCGTTGCCTCTGGTTTTTGAAACGCAAATTCTTTAAAATCAATTTCTGGAATTCCTGGCCTCAAGACATTTTCTCAAGCGGATTTAAGCTTAACCCATTACCGGTGGAGAAAAATCAGTTTTTACCTCAAACAATGAACTTTAAACTCTTATTACTAATCAACTATATGCATAATTAACATAAACTGTATTGCATATTTAACATCAATCTACTCTCTAACGATGCTGAATAGTTTCGTCGTGTAAATTTTCAAGTATAATTGTTGAACTCAAATCAAAGTTTGAATGTCAGGTAATGCCATATGGCATCATCCGCCGGGAATGGGTTAGGCTACGATTTTTTTATTTTGGCTTATTTTCTGATGGTCTATTTCTGCCAATATTATGTCAATCACCGACACCCGGGAAAGCGACTCCAACTAGAATCCTAACTAACGACCCGTTGATTAACGGACCGGCGCCAACGGTTTCACTTTCCCATGCGATAGAAGAACCCAGAGATTTTTCGCCTCAGAAAATCTCCGGAGGATTGAATCTAGATCAGTTTTGGTTGATTGTGAGTGGATAATGTCACCACACAACCATCGACACCTATGGCGTTGGGATTCGAACCCAGATCCAGCGTGGTTGGGGGAGGCGTTACTTGTTTTAGGTTTTAGATATTTTTTTTTATCATAGTTTAGCTTTTGCCTATTTAAAATTAACATGTAAAGCCTGATTGGAATCATTGACTTCTCTGGCCTTCGAAATATTTTCTAGTAATTTAAAGTTTTAACCTTCCCAAAGTTTTGTTAGTTTTTGTTGCGATTTGTAACCTAAGATTCAAATTTTGTTACTTTTTAAAGAATATTTTTACATCGATTATGAATAATACGAAACAAACTCAGACATAAATGACATCAGACGTTGATCCTGTAGAGTAGTGGTTGTTTTGATGTTTGATCGCCACTTACTGTCGAAGCCCTAATCCGTGCGAATGAAGGGGAGATAAATTAAAGAAAAACAATCGCAGACAACTGTTAGTGAACAGAACAATTGCGGGGCTAGCGCTAGGATCCTATTGACTCTAACGGTCGTCTCTCTTAGCCGAGATTCTAATGTATGACGACTGGCTTGTTACTCCAGCACCTTACCCCGAGACCAACTATATGGTTCCTTGAGCCTTCCAGTGTTTGTGAGATGACAGAAAATGTATAGCGCGTTGAACTAATACAACAGATCCCAAGCGTGTGAAAATAAATCCGGTCCGATGTCGAACACTACACCAGAGGCCATTTTAAATTCAAAAATAACAACTTCCGGCTTCTAGAAATGAACCAAAATATTATCAAACACCACCCAATATGGGTATTTCCGAAATCAGGATGATGCTGAGAGACAGGAAACCAATCATTTTAAACTTCGAGATAGTGAATAGGGTTTGCAATCCCGGGAACTATTTTCCGGGAAATAGCTTTTCCCGGGATTCCTGGATCCCGGGAACAGAAATATTGATTCCCGGGATCCCGGGATTCCCGAGTTCTGCGAAAGATTTTGTATGATTCACTATAGTTTCTTATGCAATATTGCAATAAAATTAAATACATCAAACTGGTGCGACCTGAAATAAATCATTTAATAAAACTCAAAGTCAGTATAGTATTTCAACGTAAAAATCATCTTCGCATGTTAATGAGTAAGCCTTCAAACGCTCTAAGACTGACTTATTTTGAGTCGTATTGAACTGATTATTTAGTATTCTATCGTTTTCTTCCGGTTTGTCTCCGTCACAGAAAACCACCGAACGGCGAAATAACGGAATAACGTAGTTAATTAAACAAAAATCTTCCTTGAAATCTCACGTTCTAATCAATAATGATATAAACTCCAAAAGGGTTTAAAATGTTGTTCAGTCAATGAAAACTAGATTTGAGACGTAGTTTATTTAAAATAAATCACAATGGCATAGCAAATAGATTTAAATGAATATAAAGGGAATAGGTTTGCTACCGCGCAAAGGCTCCAACACAATGGATACGTTTGCGTTGCGTTGACGTTAATTTGACAGAAAAGGTATGGGCTAACTGTCAAATTGCCGCAAACGCAGCCGCAACGTATCCACTGTGTTTAGGCAATAACACTCAGTTTTCTCTTCAACAAACTGAAAGAATTGGACACCAGTTTTCAATTAGGGGTACTGGGGGTAAGCCCGGCCCCCTAAGAAAAATGATTCTTTAGTAGGACTCGATGGCAAATATTGTTATATTTTTTTCACAGAATCATTGCCCAGATTGTTTTCTACAAGATATGAAAGCTTTCAGTACTTTCAAACTGTTATTTTACAAGGAATAGTGATGTTTTGAAACCAAGATAAAAACGACGTTTAGCAACCAGTGCGGGTGAAACCGGCACCCCTTGGGGGTAACACCGGAACCTAAGTTTGTTCATGAATTTACTCGAATTAACTGAACCAATTTGAATTCGGAAACCCCCAAATAAGCGATCTCACATTTCTGTATGTTACTGTTGAATTTGGTTGTTTTCGGTTAGCTGGTTCTGGGGAGATTGCCGGAACAAGTTCCGGTGAACATTATGTATAAACAATGAAAGAATTTGATACTCGGCAAGCCTATCATGTGGCACTTTAAATCATATTATTAACTAGTTTAATCGAAGCCAGGATCACATTGACCACACCGGAGCATATTCCAAATACCACCGGGAAAGCGGTCAGTTCTGTTACTTGATTCAGTACATTTGACGCTTCTAATAACCCTTGAAATCATTTATAAATCACAGAGGAACTTGAGTGCATGGTTCTTAGTCGATCAATTAATTTATTTAGTAGCGAGACATCGGTATTAGATGAGAAATATGTGTCAGTAATATTCAACTAGCCTCAGACCATGTCGGGCTTACCCCACTCACTGAGTGACGGTGTTACCCCGACAGCACACATTTTTTAAAAAAGAGTATTTCTACAAATTTATCGCTTCAATTTACCTCAGATCGAAATCCTCTGATTGCTAACAATACAGGCAAAAAATTGTAGAGCAACGAAAAATTATTTCATTCTTTTCAAATGAATAAAAGCTTAAGTTCCACTCACGAAAAATTACATCCGTTTACGCATCAGCTGCAGTAGCGTATGTTTTGTCTATTATTTTGACGTTTGACGTTTCACGGTTGCTTCGATGTATCTTAAAATGTCTAAAATATTAAATACCAACACTTCACATGTTCCAAAACACATTCAATTAGCGTTTTCTAGTAAAATCGTAGGGGTGAAGGTCTTACCCTCAGTGCCGGGCTTACCCCCAGTACCCCTAAGTGTAGCAAAAGCTGTAATCAAAAGCAAAAGTATCCTAGAATTCAAACATTAGCGATGATTCAGCAGACTTGAGCAAAGTTTTGCAGAAGGAAATAAAATTTTTGAGCTTAACGGAAAATTGTCAGCGGATCTGAAGCGATTGTTTGACGACATGAATACCCTTAATTCTCCTCTTCTGCAAATATATGCTACAAAAATCGATCACGAATTTTCTATGTTAACTTGAAAATGTTTTGTATTTCATTTGTTTTCTTTTGTTTTTCATGAGGATTTAGAATGGTATTTTAAACAATTTTTTGTTACCTCTTACTGATGAACTTCATTTAAAATATCATTTTGCTAAAGAATTTGTCAGTCCCCGGTTCCCGGGAATTCCCGGAAATGCGATTTTTCATTCCCGTTTCCCGGGAATATTGCAAACCCTAATAGTGAATTCCGGTTTCTGGAAAACAGCACAAATTGACTAAATATTATCTTATATGAGTACTTTCGGAATCGGGATGATGTACAGAGACCTGAGAATGACCCTATTGGCCATTTTGGATATCAAAATAGTGACTTCCGGTTTCTGGATAAAATAAAAAATGGCCGAACACCACCAGAACTGGGTATTTCCGGGATTGGGATGATTCCTATAGATTGGAAAGCACTTCCACACGCCATTTCGAAATTCATGATGGTGACTTCCGGTTCGTCTAGTGTCGTTTTGGGGTCTCTGGTTGGCATCCCGATTACGAAAATACCCATCTTGGGTGGTGTTTGGCTATTTTTCAATCTTTTCCAGAAACCAGAAGTCGCCATTTTTTGATATTCAAAATGCCCGCTACGGTCGTTGTCAGCTCTGGACATTATTTCGATTCCGAAAGTACCCATACATATTTGGTCAATTTTAGCTATTTTCCGGAAACCGAAAGTCACAATTTGCACCAATTTCAAAATGGTGTCTGGAGTTTTTTTTCTAAAGGGGGGGAATGTTTGTAATGATTTGTTTATGTACTAATATCTGTTCAGAATTAATATTTTGTGTTCTGCCACAAATGGTGATATTTCAACACTATTATATATATATATATATAT